>NC_092151.1:82767178-82774678 GCF_045791955.1 Oncorhynchus clarkii lewisi | reverse complement strand
CATCCGTGGTCGACTGTCCTAGGTTTTTTTTAAGCGCTAGGAGCATCCATATCCTTGAGGGAAGCGAAACGAGACCTAATCAAGGCACCCTTCACTCTTTCATGCAGAAACGACCTCAGTTCATGTCTCTTGTCCTGTAAGTTCATGACTAGTCCAGGGTCGTTCTGAGTGAGCAGCTTCAATTTAATAGATTTGATGTCCTGTTCAAGGGCCTTGATTGTCTCTTTAACTTCAGTTTGAGACAGAGCAGTATACTGTTGACAAAATAATCATATTTGAGCCTTCCCAACCTCCCACCATTGTCTCAAGGACTCAAAATTACCTTTTGTAACCCTCCATTTTTCCCAAAACAGCAAAAACCTTTTACAAAACATGACATCATGTAACAATTTCACATTAAAATACCAGTAAGATGATGACCTTTGTGGACAGGACAAGTGAATATCAACAGTAACAATATGATGATCAGAGAAATCCACAGGAGTAATGGCACACCTTCCAATCCTACTACAGTATTGCTCAGATACATACAACCTGTCTAACCTTGCTGTACTGACATTACCTTCATTAACTTTTAACAATGTGTACTGCCTATCTTTTGCATTCCTTATTCTCCACACATCAGAAAGCTCAAACTCAGTTAATAGGCCAGACAGGCAAGTGGCTGACCGCAGGTGAGGTTCTACAGCGGTGCGATCAAAATTAAAATCCACTGTACAGTTCCAGTCCCCCCCTAAAACCATACACCCCTCTTGGTCACACTGTCTTAAGATTTCCTTTATTTGATCAAAAACAACAATATGCTCTGTACCCTCATTAGGAGCATAAACATTTAAAAAAATAATTAAAAAACATAACATCCACCTTGACCAATAAAACCCGACCCTTGACAATCTCTGTTGTAGATACCACAGTCATCTCTAAACCTAAGGAAAACAAGATTGCCACCCCAGCACTGAAATCAGTACCATGACTGAGTATATGCTGCCCCTCCCACCACATACCCCAGTCAACCTCATTTTCCTCATCACTATGTGTCTCCTGTAAAAAAAACTACATTAAGCCTTTTCTGTTTTATTACTTCTAATACCCAAGCGCTCTTATTCCTGTCCTTTCCCCCATTAATATTAAGAGAACCTACCCTTAGTACCTCCATATAGAAAAGAAAAGCAGAAGAAACCACAGAGAAACCAAAGAGAAAAAAGATACCCTATGAAGCATGATCATCATCATTATTTACATTTTATCTTATTAACCTGACCACGTTTCCCACCACCTTTTGCTGCTGCAACAGCAGTAACAAATTTCCTCAAGCGAAACCGCTTCTTCTCACTCAACTGGTCTAACCCCACCGTCTTCTGTAACATCACAGCTGACCTCACAAACTTATCAACATCAAAATAATCTGATCCAGAAACCCATTTACCTCCTCTAGATCATAAATTGAGTCCTCACCAGCTGCTATCATATCAAAAGAGATATCCATATCCTTCCGATCCTCCTCAACTGAGGTCTTAGACAACTTACTCCCCTCTACCACATCTCTTTCAACACTCCCCACTCGTACCAGGCATCTCCTCCACTACCTGGGAGACTAGCCCCACCTAAACCCCATTACTCGTAGTGGGCATCTCATCCACTACCAGGGAGCCTAGCTCCACATGAACCCCCTCCTGTACCCCAGCACTCTTAGTGGGCATCTCCTCCACTACCTGGGAGCCTAGCTCCACGTGAACCCCCTCCTGTACCCCATTACTCGTAGTGGGCATCTCATCCACTACCTGGGAGATTAGCTCCACATGAACCCCCTCCTGTATCCCATTACTCATAGTGGGCATCTCCTCCACTACCTGGGAGCCTAGCTCCACATGAACCCCCTCCTTTACCCCAGCACTCGTACTGGGCACCTCCTCACCAGTCGGAGGAACTGTCTCTTCAGATCCATCCTTACCTTCTACAACAATATTTTTCTGCTGCATAACATTTCCCTCTAATACAAGTTGCAACTCCGTGCCCTCAACACGGATAACTTGTTCCTCAGCAACAGGTGCTTGTGGCTGCTCTACCGTTGTCGGCCCACCTCTTCCTGGGCCCACCTCTCAGTGGGCCCAGGCGTTACGATGACCACCTGCGCCCCTCCCTCTGCCTTCTCCCTTTTCGGGCATGCATGTCGCTTATGACCAACATCCCCACACTCAAAACACCGTTGACTACCTGTACTAGCATAAGCCATATACATTCTATTGTCATACTTGATTTTAAACGATAACTCTAAAGTCTGCTCCGGTGAGTCCAAAAACATAAACACCTGTCGCCGAAACGACATAACCTGTTTCAACGCCGGGTGTTTGCAACCCAACGGGACAACCTTAATTGAACTGGCAAACTTCCCAATAGCTCATTTGGAATAAATGGCGGTACAATTGATATCGTTACCCTTGTTGACGGAGAAAAGAGCGGCGTAACTTGGATAAACATTCCTTTAAGAAGTATGCCATGCTCAACCAAAGCGATCTACAAGACACTCTTCTTTAAGAAATACACCATGCTCAACCATACGATCTACAAGACACTCTTCTTTAAGAAATACACCATACTCAACCATCCGATCTACAAGACACTCTTCTTTAAGAAGTACACCATACTCAACCATCCGATCAACAAGACTCTCTTCTTTAAGAAATACACCATGCTCAAGCATACGATCTACAAGACACTCTACTTTAAGAAATACACCATGCTCAACCATACGATCAACAAGACACTCTTCTTTAAGAAGTACACCATGCTCAACCATACGATCTACAAGACACTCTTCTTTAAGAAGTACACCATGCACAACCATACGATCTACAAGACACTCTTCTTTAAGAAGTACACCATGCTCAACCATACGATCAACAAGACACTCTTCTTTAAGAAGTACACCATGCTCAACCATCCGATCTACAAGACACTCTTCTTTAAGAAGTACACCATGCTCAACCATACGATCTACAAGACACTCTTCTTTAAGAAGTACACCATGCTCAACCATACGATCAACAAGACACTCTTCTTTATGAAGTACACCATGCTCAACCATACAATCAACAAGACACTCTTCTTTAAGAAGTACACCATGCTCAACCATACGATCAACAAGACACTCTTCTTTAAGAAGTACACCATGCTCAACCATACGATCAACAAGACGCTCTTCTTTAAGAAGTACACCATGCTCAACCATACGATCAACAAGACGCTCTTCTTTAAGAAGTACACCATGCTCAACCATACGATCAACAAGACACTCTTCTTTAAGAAGTACACCATGCTCAACCATACGATCAACAAGACACTCTTCTTTAAGAAGTACACCATGCTCAACCATACGATCAACAAGACTCTCTTCTTTAAGAAGTACACCATGCTCAACCATACGATCTACAAGACACTCTTCTTTAAGAAGTACACCATGCTCAACCATACGATCTACAAGACACTCTTCTTTAAGAAGTACACCATGCTCAACCATACGATCAACAAGACGCTCTTCTTTAAGAAATACCACCACCGCTTTATTCATCCGTGACGCATAAGCAACATTCTCATATCCTACCTTCTCTCCTACCACGACCAGAAACTCCTCCACCGTGACAGTAGCTTCAGTAACACACCTAAAGCTGTGCCGAAGTGACAGGGACGGCATCCCCATTCGGGCCAAAATCAGGGTAATTTCAATACGAAAAACAAAATACTTAATTCTACCACAACAAAAAGAATAACCTTAATCATGCACAGAAAGAAAACAAAAAAATGCCACCAAGAAAGAGAAAACCGAAAGAGAGTTCTGAATATCTAACTCTACACGACACACGCACTCCTTCGCTCATACAATTCCCAGCATGCACCAAACACCCAGCATGCAGAGAGAGAAGAACGCCTGAAGCCAAGCAACCACAAACCTAACGATACCTTTGTCTGATGTTCATCTATCCTGAGTATTCTCCTAGGTGGTAAGGGTAGCCTGGAGAAAACTCTCTCTCCCTCTCTTTTTCTCTTTTTCTCTTTCTCTCTCTCTCTCTCTCTCTCTCTCTCTCTCTCTCTCTCTCTCTCTCCCTCTCTCCATCTCTATCTCTTTTTCTCTCTCTCTCGCTCAACTGCGTACCTCTTAAATAAAGACCCTCTTTCCAGTGTGGCTCATCTTCCTTGTATGTCTTTTCCTCTGTTGCAGTAGAGTAGGCTGGGCTCGTCACCTTTCTGTTCTGAATCACCAGGCGTCATATAAACCAAATAAAATCAAATCAAATCAAATTTTATTTGTCACATACACATGGTTAGCAGATGTTAATGCGAGTGTAGCGAAATGCTTGTGCTTCTAGTTCCGACAATGCAGTAATAACCAACAAGTAATCTAACTAACAATTCCAAAACTACTGTCTTGTACACAGTGTAAGGGGATAAAGAATATGTACATAAGGATATATGAATGAGTGATGGTACAGAGCAGCATAGGCAAGATACAGTAGATGGTATCGAGTACAGTATATACATATGAGATGAGTATGTAAACAAAGTGGCATAGTTAAAGTGGCTAGTGATACATGTATTACATAAGGATACAGTCGATGATATAGAGTACAGTATATACGTATGCATATGAGATGAATAATGTAGGGTAAGTAACATTATATAAGGTAGCATTGTTTAAAGTGGCTAGTGATATATTTACATCATTTCCCATCAATTCCCATTATTAAAGGTGCTGGAGTTGAGTCAGTGTCAGTGTGTTGGCAGCAGCCACTCAATGTTAGTGGTGGCTGTTTAACAGTCTGATGGCCTTGAGATAGAAGCTGTTTTTCAGTCTCTCGGTCCCAGCTTTGATGCACCTGTACTGACCTCGCCTTCTGGATGATAGCGGGGTGAACAGGCAGTGGCTCGGGTGGTTGATGTCCTTGATGATCTTTATGGCCTTCCTGTGACATCGGGTGGTGTAGGTGTCCTGGAGGGCAGGTAGTTTGCCCCCGGTGATGCGTTGTGCAGACCTCACTACCCTCTGGAGAGCCTTACGGTTGAGGGCGGAGCAGTTGCCGTACCAGGCTGTGATACAGCCCGCCAGGATGCTCTCGATTGTGCATCTGTAGAAGTTTGTGAGTGCTTTTGGTGACAAGCCGAATTTCTTCAGCCTCCTGAGGTTGAAGAGGCGCTGCTGCGCCTTCTTCACAATGCTGTCTGTGTGAGTGGACCAATTCAGTTTGTCTGTGATGTGTATGCCGAGGAACTTAAAACTTGCTACCCTCTCCACTACTGTTCCATCGATGTGGATAGGGGGGTGTTCCCTCTGCTGTTTCCTGAAGTCCACAATCATCCCCTTAGTTTTGTTGACGTTGAGTGTGAGGTTATTTTCCTGACACCACACTCCGAGGGCCCTCACCTCCTCCCTGTAGGCCGTCTCGTCGTTGTTGGTAATCAAGCCTACCATCCAAATAGCTGGAGCGCTTAGCAACCGTGGACCACCTGGCTTTTGAAGCCGTGACCCTCGCTTCAGAGGCGTTCCGAGTTCCGACACTTGGAGTTCCCTCCAAACAGCATAGCACCCATGAGCACCAACAACACCCCCGCGGTATGTCTGGTTGAGAGGGTTTTACTAAACCATATCACCTTGCTGCTCTGCTAATGTAAACCTAGGACTAAGACCTGACTGGATGGGATCTACACAACTTCTCTCTCTGGCTTTTCATCGTTGAGGTGCAGTGAAATAGGTTGTTTTAATGGGTCAGACATAGTAGTACAGCCCCACGGGAGAACATTAGGGTTAAATGTATTGCTCACATTGACAGATTTTCACATCATTGGCTCAGGTATTCAAATCATCAACCTTTCGGTTGGCCCAACGCTCTAATCATGAGGTTATCTGTCATCGACACCTTAGAGGAGGAAGTAGCTCTACTTGTAAAGCAGGCATTATTTGACTGCTCAGCCTCAGACACACAGAGCCCTGGTCTGGTCTGATGGGTTTTCCTAACTGGTTCAGACCCAGCCATCTCTCTGACGGGGATGTGGGCTGCGCTGTGCAGACAGCAGTGGTGTGATGGCTGTGGCCAAGTCGTTAACCTAACCTTGTCTGTGGTGAAGGTTGGTTTGATGGCAAAGCTTCAATTTCGAACCCAACCCCTTCAATGTGGGACGATAAACAAAGGATGCATATACACTGAGTATACAAAACATTAAGAACACGGGCTCTTTCCATGACATAGACTGACCAGGTGAATCCAGGTGAAAGCTATGATCCCTTATTGATGTCACTTGTTAAATCCAATTCAATCAGTGTAGATGAAGGAGAGGAAACAGGTCAAAGAAGGATTTTTAACCTTGAGACAATTGAGACATGGAGTGTGTATGTGTGCCATTCAGAGAGTGAATGGGCAAAACAAAAGATTTAAATGCCTTTGAATGGGGTATAGTAGTAGGTGCCAGGCGCACCAGTTTTAGTGTGTCAAGAACAGCAACGCTGCTGGGGTTTTCACACTCAACAGTTTCCCATGTGTCTCAAGAATGGTCCACCACCCAAAGGACATCCAGCCAACAACTGTGGAAATCATTGAAGTCAGCATGGGCCAGCATCCCTGTGGAATGCTTTCGACACCTTGTAGAGTCCATGAGGCTGCTTTGAGGGCAAAATCGTGGGGTGCAACTCAATATTAGGAAGGTGTTCTTAATGTTTGGTATACTCAGTGTATTATACAATTTCCTTGTGCTACCCCTTGTCAATTCCATTGTAATTGTACTGTATAGTTTCAATGTGAAAATTGCTTGTCTTTAAGTGGATAAGTGCTGGTTTCAGTTGTTGTTTCAGCATGGTTGGAGAGAGAAGCGTACTTTATCTAAATCTTCCTGACCGCACACATACAGAGAGAAGAGTCCTATTTTCCTCTCTGGTTTGTCAGAAGGAGATCTCGTACATTAATGTGTTCTGGTATGACCTTTGAGCCTGGTGTAGATGCCATGGGACAGCGGCAAGGCCTTTTGAGGTTTCCCAGTTGATGCTTTTGAAACACTTTGCATCCTAAATCACTGGAGCTAACACCACAGAGACACACACATACACAAACACACACCGCAGTGACCCCCCCCCCCCCCCCCCACACACACACACACACACACACACACACACACACACACACACACACACACACACACACACACACACACATGATCCATCAATGAGTCATGACTGACTCATCCTTAGACCTCAAACCCCCACTCTGTGCTAGAGGCAGGGGGCGGATAGAGAGGAACTCTTTGTCTCTGTTTGTAAATTGCGTTGTGAAATGTGAGGTCTGAGGGAAGAAGGGAAGAAACAGAGGGATGAGAATATAAATAAGAACCAGGACCTGTGTGTGTGTCTGACGTGCCTGGTTGATGTACTGAAAGCTGAAAAGCTTCAGTTGACGGTTGTTATGACGATGGGCTAGTGGGACCTGAAAGAGGCTTTAAATGAACACCATGCCCTGTTGA
>NC_092151.1:82737178-82762178 GCF_045791955.1 Oncorhynchus clarkii lewisi | reverse complement strand
TGTGACTGCCCCTAGTCTTACTCTAGTTCTATCCCTCAGACCTGGGTTCAAATACTATCGGTTCAAATACTTTAGCTGTGCTTGATTGAGCTTGCCTGTTGCATGGAATCAATAGAAAACACCAGGCAGGCTAAAGCAAACGCAAAAAGTATTTAAAACATTTCAAATAGTATTGGAACCTAGTTCTACTCTCCACATATCTGTCTGAAGTTAGACTTTACCTTTGCCTCCCAGGAGGAGACAGACAAATGTTTGCATTAGCTGAACCTAATACCCTGCCCATCAACTGTGCCCCGGGAAGGTATTTTCAGAGGAAATGACTGATTTTGGCCGTAGCCCTTTACCTCTGAGTGTTTTTTTTATTGAGTCTTAAGGTTACCGTGTCACAACCTAGGAAACTGTGGAGGAGAAGAAAGGAGCTATGTGGAACGCAGGCCTGTAAAAAATGTTTTGCTCTCCTGTCCCAAACAAATATGAGCTATTTGTAGATTCACCGTACTGGCTTCAGAATCACTGATCTACAAATCACCTTGCCCCCAAGTAACTACTCAGATTTGTGATAAAGGGCCTGCCGAGTGGCTCAGCGGTCTAAGGCACTGCATCGCACTACAGATCCGTGTTTGATCCCGGGCTGTGTCACAGCTTGCCACAACCAGGAGACCCATAAGGCGGTGCACAATTGGCCCAGCGTCGTCCGGGATAGGGGAGGGTTTGGTGACTCCTTGTGGCGGGCAGGGCACCTGCAAGCTGACTTCGGTCACCAGTTGTACGGTGTTTGTTCTGACACATTGGTGTGGCTGGCTTCCGGGTTATGCGAGTAGTGTGTCAAGGAGCAGTGCGGCTTGGCAGGGTCGCGTTTCGGAGGACGAATGACTCTCGATCTTCACCTCTTCTGAGTGTTTTAGAGGGGTTCACACACGCCTGCTGACCCGGAGCAGAAAAATCCTTGCCATGCCCAGACCAGGTCACAAGTAAGTCTCCACACCCTTTCACCCTTGACCTCTGGGGTGGCACCAGACCATGACCTTTAACTGCTAGGGTGACATCAGACTGCTGGGTGCTGGGAAGGAGGATTGAAGCTCTGGAATGTTCCAGAATCCTTAGACAACACTGGGCGTCCTGTCTCTGAATGATTGTATGGCTGAAATGCACACAGACTGACCTTTAGCTACCTGGCTATGTATACTGCCTCATACAGACTAAATCATCACAGGTGTACAATCACTCTCTTTACCCACCCGCTCTCTCTTTACTGACCCAGATCTTAAGTGTTCAGATATCAGTCTGTATGACTCAGTCAGTCAGGGTTCCTATACTGGATAACTAATGTAGAGCAGGTGACATTCTCTTTTCACTCCTCTTTGTCTCTGGTCATCATGAATGTGTTGTGTCTCTACCTGCAGGGTCCTAAGGGCTATCCAGGGCCATCAGGACAGCCAGGGGAACAGGTGAGTCATTAGCGTTCATTGGGTCAGAGAGGGTCGTCACCCACATGTCCTAAACCCGCTCCTTTTAGTGTTAGGAACAGGCCAGGTCACTGATCTCAGTATGGCCAACTTTGGGGCTAGAGCATGACACACGCACACCCACACACATCCACATACATCCACACACACACAGAGAGAGGCACAGGCAGCTCATTAGATGTATAGTCAGGTCCCTTCCTTCTCTGTGAAGAAGAAATGTTTCCCCTGTCAACATATAACTCTCAGGCAGCACGCTGAAATCTGGTGAGGTGTTGCGATGACTTCAGCACCAGGTGCCACTCTGTGCCCTGAGGTGATTGGTCAGGGTTCAGGCTGGAACAGGAAGGGGAGGAGTTAGAGAGAGAAGAGAAGAGAGTGTTCTGCTACAGTCTGTCTGTACACACAGTCTTTCTGGGTCTCTGCCCACTATGTTACAGTACCAGAGGTAGGAGCCTGGAAGCACAGAGGAGGGGAGGGGGATGGGTGTGGAGAGGGGTACACAGAGTCAGTAGACAGGGCGGCTGGAGGATAGCGGGTAAGAGTGCAGTGGAGTGGCGGGTGACGGTGAACAGTGCCTGTTTTATTACTAAGCTGGCAGCGTTGGCAAGGGCCAATGTTTCTCTCTTACTCTCTCTCTCTCTTTCTCTCTCTCTCTCTCTCTCTCTCTCTCTCTCTCTCTCTCTCTCTCTCTCTCTCTTTCTCTCTCTCTTTCTTTCTCTCGCTCTCTCTTTCTCTCTCTCTCTCTCTTACTCTCTCTCTCTCTCTCTCTCTCTCTCTCTCTCTCTCTCTCTCTCTCTCTCTCTCTCTCTCTCTCTCTCTCTCTCTCTCTCTCTCTCTCTCTCTCTCTCTCTCACTCTCTCTCTTTTTCCACAGGGCATACCAGGACTCCCAGGAGTGACTGGGGCTGCAGGTTACCCTGGCAGGCAGGTGCAGTGAATACTCTCCAGATTCCTCCATCCATCCTCTTGGTTTGACCACATTACCCAGAATTCTAACTGTGCACTATCATATGTCTGTACTCAGAAATGCATATCATGTTCACCTGTCTCTCCCCAAACTACAGTAGTGACACATTCCCAGTCTCTTAATTAGACTAGTGAAACAATAATTGACTAATGCTTTTCGCTTGAAGTATTTAGCGAAATAGCTTGAATAATTTTGATTTCCCTCTTTTATTAATTGAAGATTATATAGAAGACAGGTTTTGTATCTGTAAGACAGTGAATGTTTGAACTAAAAGTCCATGCTCAGAAATGCTAACAAGGATCTTTAATGTAGCTGAGAGTAAGCTATGACCAGCATGTTTCCTTAGTCTATTTTTACTTCTAAGACAATCAGTCTATCCAATCAAATTATTCATTTCTTATCTGTGTAAAACGTACCAATGTATGTGTTTTATGTGTGGAATTGTCCTGTATAACAGACAGTCTCTCTCTACACTGTTTTGTGTGACAATGCCCTCTTCTCATGCTGGTCTCCTTTGTTGCAGGGTTTGGCTGGGCCAGAAGGTAACCTAGGTCCTAAAGGTGTACGTGTAAGTACAGCTCCCTACTTCCTGCCCTCTTCCCTCTCCCCTCTTCCCTCTCCCCTCTCTCCTCCTCCCTCCACTGCGCTCAGCTCTGTTAGAGGGAATACTTAATTTCCTGAAGAGATTAGACAGTGTCAGGCCTGCAGCTTGAGCTGATCCAGGAGCTGTGTTATGTTAACAAGGTACTGGCTCCCGCTGCAGAAAATTCTACGGGGACAGGTCTGGGATCTGTGTTTGCTCAGTATATCGTCTGCTCTGTTGCGAGAGCTGCCCATTTCTTTCTTCAGGAGGAAGCACAGGCATGCTCTCTCTCTGCTCGAGAGGGGGGGAATAGAGGAGGGAAGAGATGAGAGAGAGGGTCAGGGAGCGAAGAGAGAGGGTCAGGGAGAGAAGAGAGAGGGTCAGGGAGCGAAGAGAGAGGGCCAGGGAGAGAAGAGAGAGGGTCAGGGAGCGAAGAGAGAGGGTCAGGGAGAGAAGAGAGAGGGTCAGGGAGCGAAGAGAGAGGGTCAGGGAGAGAAGAGAGAGGGTCAGGGAGAGAAGAGAGAGGGTCAGGGAGAGAAGAGAGAGGGTCAGGGAGCGAAGAGAGGGTCAGGGAGCGAAGAGAGGGTCAGGGAGCGAAGAGAGAGGGTCAGGGAGAGAAGAGAGAGGGTCAGGGAGAGAAGAGAGAGGGTCAGGGAGAGAAGAGAGAGGGTCAGGGAGCAAAGAGAGAGGGTCAGGGAGAGAAGAGAGAGGGTCAGGGAGAGAAGAGAGAGAGGGTGGAGCATAGATATAATGATTTGGAGGAGGGTATGAAGAGGTGGAGGAATAAAAAGGAAACACTTGGTTTGCTCTGTTAAAGTATGGGAAGTGTAAGGGGTATCTATCCCTCACAGGTTGTCCTTTGTGTTATGCATACATGATATGTTCATATCAGAGACAGAATGACAACAGCCTATTAGGAAAAATACAGGACATCTCTGGCAGATTGCCATGGCTGAAGAATGTGGAAAGAGAGAGCGAGAGAGAGAGGGGGGGAGTAGATGAAAGAGAGAGAGACAGAGAGAGAGAGAGAGAGAGAGAGAGATGAAAGAGAGAGAGAGGAGGAGATGGAAGAGAGAGAGAGACAGAGAGAGCGAGAGAGAGAGAGAGAGAGAGAGAGAGAGAGAGAGAGGAGAGGAGATGAAAGAGAGAGAGAGAGAGAGGAGGAGATGAAAGAGAGAGCGAGAGAGAGAGAGAGAGAGAGGAGGAGATGAAAGAGAGAGAGAGAGAGGAGATGAAAGAGAGAGAGAGAGAGAGAGAGGAGGAGATGAAAGAGAGAGCGAGAGAGAGAGAGAGAGAGGAGATGAGAGAGAGAGAGAGAGAGAGAGGAGGAGATGAAAGAGAGAGCGAGAGAGAGAGAGAGAGAGGAGGAGATGAAGAGAGAGAGAGAGAGAGAGAGGAGGAGATGAAAGAGAAAGAATGACAGAAATAATGGAAAGAAAATATGAAGGAAGAGAGAGATCAGAGACAGAGAGAGATATTTAGTCATCTCCTGTACATGGTGTATTATTGCTGACTGAAGGAACATGTGATTCTAGTTAGGAAGAAACCAAAACATTGCAGATATGCTGCCAGTCAGACTGCTGTCTGCTCTTATTATAGAAATCTCCTGTCCCCCACACTGGACTAGACTCTGTCTGCCTGTTCATGTGTCCACTCCACACCCTGTTAGTTAGGGAGAATAACAATGTTCCTCCCTTTTCTACGCTCTTTTTGGGGGTGATTTGTGAGGTAATGGGGACGAGGCATTATTTGCTACCCCCAGATGAGTATTCTGTTTCATATTGAGTGAGATGTGGACATGACTGATCTCTCTTTGAGGTGGTCATCTCTTAGCCTGTCAGCAAAGAGGGATTCATAATTAAGAATGTAAATGTTTGAAAGATGCACAGCTTGTACTTTTCTTACTGAGCATGGATAAATGGCCGCAAAGATGGGACTTTTTTTCCAGAGCAGCATGGGTGACCAGTCCACCTGCTGATCTAGCCATGAAACAGACAGAGCTGTTTCAGCTCAATAAGACCAGGGTTGATAGCTCCCCTGGCAGAAAGATGGAAGAATGAGAGAAAGAAGAGGCCGAAAGAGAGAGATCTATCCCTTTCAAATCTGTCCATGATGTCAGACAATGTATCATTAGGCTGAATGATTGACTTTAGGCTAACATTTCTGTGGACTTGCGTGTGTGTACTTATGTGAACACATGCAAATGCCAGCACTAGAATAGGTGAATATCATCATCACTGATCTTTGATCTGCTTAGAACCACGACAGGGTTCCTCTAGCTACATACATTAACTCACCTGAAACGCAGGGCTCAAATGAGTTCAGAGACACTACCGGTTCGATGGGCTTCAGATACATCTGCTCAGGTTTTCAACAGTCTGCAGGATGTCACAACTGTTTATCTGTATGTACTGTACCATTAGAGATATGGTGGTTTATATACAGTACCAGTAAAAAGTTTGGACACACTTACTCATTCAAGGTTTGTTCTTTGTTATTACTATTTTCTACATTGTAGAATAATAGTGACGACATCAAAACTATGAAATAACACATATGGAATCATGTAGTAACCAAAAAAGTGTTAAACAAATCTAAATATATTTAATATTTTAGATACTTCAAGGAGCCACCCTTTGCCTTGATGACAGCTTTGCACTCTCGTGGCATTTTCTCAACCAGTTTTGCCTGGAATGCTTTTCCAACAGTCTTGAAGGAATTCCCTGCTGAGCAGTTGCTGGCTGCTTTTCCTACACTCTGCAGTCCACTCTGCTTCATCACTCTACTTCTTGGTCAAATAGCTCTTACACAGCCTGGAGGTGTGTTGGGTCTTGGTCCTGTTGATCTCCACATGCATAGTGCCCACCATGAAGCATGACGTGTTTGTTACTTGAACTCTGTGAAGCATTTGTTTGGGCTGCAATTTCTGAGGCTGGTAACTCTAATGAACTTATCCTCTGCAGCAGAGGTAACTCTGGGTCTTCTTTTCCTCTGGCAGTCCTCATGAGAGCCAGTTTCATCATAGTTCTTGATGCTTTTTGCGACTGCACTTGAATAAACGTACAAAGTTCTTGACATTTTACAGATTGACTGACCTTCATGTCTTGAAGTAATTTGTTTCTCTTTCCTTATTTGAGCTGTTCTTACCATAATATGGACTTGGTCTTTTACCAAATAGGGCTATCTTCTGTATACCACCCCTACCTTGTCACAGCACAACTGATTGGCTCAAACACATTAAGAAGGAAAGAAATTCCACAAATTAACAGGCACACCTGTTAATTGAAATGCATTTCAGGTGACCACCTCATGAATCTCGTTGAGAGAAGGCCAAGAGAGTGCAAAGCTGTCATCAAGGCAAAGGGTGGCTACTTTTAAAGTTTTGATGTCTTCATTATTATTCTACAATGTAGAAAATAGTACAAATAAAGAAAAACCCTTGAATGAGTAGGTGTGTCCAAACTTTTGACTGGTACTGTACATATATAGGATCTTAATTTGAGCCAGTTTGCTACATGAGGAAGATAATCCTGCAGAAACTGGAAATGTACATTTTGGTGTGGGGGGATATAGTTAATATACATTTTTTATAGGGGTTGATACAATTTTAGTAAGGGACAATCAAGTCTGAAATTTCATAGTGTATATTACAAATTTCAGAAGCCTTTTTAAACCTTGCACGAAAGTTTTCCGGCAACAGGGTGATCAAATTGAGATCCTACATCTGTAAGTACTGTACCATCAGATATATGGTGATTTATCTCTGTGTGTGCTGTACTCTGTAGGTTCATCAGCATTCCTGTTAAACTTCCACTGTCTGTGGGTGACTGATGAATGTTCAGTTCAGTACAGCTATGCTACAGTTCAGTAACGCCCCCTGTCCTAATCCATCAATAGACAAAGTAAAGACATGTTTCAGGTTTCAGCTTTTACTAGTCATATGTACAGGATACACTGTCCAACAAAATGCTTACTTGGTTCCTTATCCACAATGCAACAACAATAAGAAATAATAAAGATAAGAATACCAACATAACGTAAATGCCTCAATAGAACTGAATAAACACAATTTAAAGTCCAATATGTTCAAGTGTTTTGGGGAAGTGGGATTGGGAGGCACGACTTTACATTTGTACAATCTGTCCACATGATATCTTCCTTAGATGTTAGATATGATTATAAGACTTTATTAAGAGGTCTTACATGCTCAGGACTGTGCAGTATACCTCCAGGTAAAGTGTTACACATGTTCAAACGGGTTCAGCTGTTACTAATGTGTGTTTGTGTTTCAGGGTTTCATTGGTCCTCCTGGTATAGCTGGTCCACCAGGGCTAGAAGGGGAGAGAGTAAGTATCACCTTTTTATCTTTTAGTTAACCTTTATTTAACATTTGTATCTATAAATAAGTTACAATTAACAAGGCTAAACACTACTATGATTGTTACCACTACTGTAATTGTTACCACTACTGTGATTGTTATTATTTGACCATGCTGGTCATTTTTGAACATCTTGGCCAGGCAACCTTGATTCATATGTGCACCTAAATAAGTGTCTGTCAGGAATGATCCATTATGCTGTCTATTTGGATTAGGTCTAGGATGTAACCAAGACTACTGGTTAACTCACCATGTCAGTTATACTCCTCTTGAACCTTCCATGTAGAGGGTCGAGGGTCATAAAGATAGGAAAACTCTGATCTAACCAAAGGCAATTCATGTTGTATTTCATCTGTTTTGGAGCTATGAAGCAACAGGAACATATGTGGTTAGCCTTGTTAATTGTAACTTATTTATAGATACAAATGTTTGCTGATACTTACAAAGCAGTTGATCCAAGTACATTGATCTCTCCTCTGGGAGTTCTTCCATAAGGACAATAAAATGTCTAACAACTACATTTTCCACATTGTTGTATGAGTGGAGAATATGCTCTTTCTAAACACTGTAGTACAGTGTTTATGATCCCCTAATAACTCAGCTTGCTCTCTTAGCCTGGCAGTAGTGTCCAATCAAGAACATACATTCATTTGTTCTGTCGGGGAGGTCTTTAGAATATAATCTTTTCATATCAATTACTCAGTAAATGGCAGTCACTTTTCCACACCTGAGAGTTAAGTTACATTTCCCTTTTTCTTTTTTTCCCAGGGTATTCCTGGTCCGGTTGGGAAGAATGGTCCCAAAGGAAGACAGGTAATGGATCCCACTACACCCACACCACACAGCTTTGAACCCAGAGATATTACTGGAGAAGTAAAAGGGGAACATGCCACATTCATCTCTGTCAATAAATGTGATCCAAATTGTGGAAAAAGTTATTTGCTATCAAGATGGTGGAAGGCTGGGGGGTAACTGGAGGGGGTTGAATCACTACAGCTCCTAACAGAGAAGGGGATGGGAAGGGAGAGGAGGAGGCGTGAGGAGAGGGGGAAATACCGGTGGGAAAGAAGGGTTACACAACCCCTAAACATGTATATCAGGTACTCATAAAGAAGGGTTACACAACCCCTAAACATGTATATCAGGTACTCATAAAGAAGGGTTACACAACCCCTAAACATGTATATCAGGTACTCCTAAAGAAGGGTTACACAACCCCTAAACATGTATATCAGGTACTCCTAAAGAAGGGTTACACAACCCCTAAACATGTATATCAGGTACTCCTAAAGAAGTAGTACTTTACCCTCAACACAGGAAGCCCGACATCATTTGTATGCTGTGAGTGTTCGCCGCTAATGTGCAAATTCACTCGACAGTGACAAAATGTAAAAATCACACACAGACAAAAATAAAAGATTACTTGTGAAATAAAAACAACCCCTGGACAGAATGCCAACAACAGGAGTTTATGCGTAGCCTGGCATTTTGTTCGGCATTTGAGTGATTCTCTCTCAGTGCCAGTTAGGATGGCATAGGAAAACAGTGTCTCAGATTTTTTATTTATTTCACCTTTATTTAACCAGGTAGGCAAGTTGAGAACAAGTTTTCATTTACAATTGCGACCTGGCAAGAAACAGAGAGAGTAACCAAAGGCCTTTACATAGGGAAGCAGGTAGCCTAGCAACAGGGGGTTAGGACTCATCAGAACATCCCACAATATGCAATAAAGATCATTGTGTAGGCAGGCAGGGAGGGCCAGCCTCCTTTACACTGTTCCACCTGACAGGCCCACAATGAAGAGAGATTATTACCTACGAGCGCCTGAATATCTAAAGGAGTACCCTAACTCATAACTGAACTGCCAAAACTGTGTAGTGAATAACTTTTGTTTTGTGTCCAGGGAGTTGTTGGGGGTGTTGGTGAAAGGGGTTCTCCTGGTCCTGATGGTGACCAGGTAAGATCTACATCCCTCCTCCTCCTCTTAACCCGTTACCAAGTTTGTGGACTCTATTCAATCTCTAGTAAAAACTCAGACCCTCCAGGAAGTATTTAGTGCAGCCCTGCTTTAGATGCCCTATGTCTTTTGATAGATTAGCTTTGCTGAGCTGGGCTGAACTGGGCTGGGCTGAGAAATGTAATGTGTATCCTGCTGTAGACAGAGGAGTTGTTGTCATTTGGCCTCAGAAATGCTAGGGATGACTCTATACAACCTCTGTATGGTTTAGATTAGAACACTCTCTGCACTGTCTCTGTTTCTGAATCTGTCATTTAGTATGCTTACACGCACACAATAATATGATTAGTCAGATTAATATAATAGATTTATTTAAACGTTTACATGCTTTGCAAGACAAATTATTCCTTAATCCTGTTTACGTGGACACACCTGAAATCAGGCTACTGATGGGACTTTGATACATTCAGAAAATAACCAATCAAAATAGACATTCTACCACAGTGACCATGTTATTTTTGGGAACGCTATTTGATTCTGAGTTCGGACATATAAAGTTCAAATGTGAAAATTATTTCTAAGATGCATGCTTTCAGTTGTTCCAAACTCACTTCACTTGGGCAAAATAAGGAAGCTTGGATCTAACTTAGCCCATCTGTAAATAGCCCATCCATCCATCCAACCAACTACCTACCTCATCCCCATATGTGTTTTAGTTTTTCTGCTCTTTAGCACACCAGTATTTCTACTTGCACATCCTCATCTGCACATATATCACTCCAGTGTAAATTGTAATTACTTCATCCCTATTGGCCTATTTATTGCCTTTCCTCCTTACTTCATTTGCACACACTGTATACAGATTTGTCTATTGTGTTATTGACTGTATGATTGTTTATTCCATGTGTAACTGTGTTGTTTTTGTCGCACTGCTTTGCTTTATCTTGGCCAGGTCACAGTTTTAAATCAGGACTTGTTCTCAACTGGCCACCTGGTTAAATAAAGGTGAAATAAAAAATAAAAGTGACAACCGAGATAACACTAATGTGACGTATTCAAAACACTACTATCAGAACCTATTTCAGTGTGAAGTTAAGATGTTGTTATACTGTATATTGTTTGTGTGTACTCAAACAAGAAATGGACACAAATGCAATTTATATAGTTTCATATTTCAACATACCTCATTACATCAAACAATAAGCACACATACAGTAAATATATTTTGCATATGCAAAGGAAGAAAAATATTCAAATTTGTACTACTGTACTGTATCTTAGATCAATTGTATAGATAAATAAACGGTCAAATCTAAATCATAAGTCAAGAAACAAATACTCCATTGAGAAAACAAAATCAGTCATGTCTGTTGTTTTGGTCTGGCCACAGATTTTCATCAACATCACAGGTGTTATTTTCATAGTCGCCTGAATATCATCAGAGATTACTCTCCTTGTTCTTGGTCTTCCTCCAACACCTCTACCACCACCTCCACCTCTACCCCCACCTCTACCCCCACCTCCACATCCACCTCTACCCCCGCCTATACCCCCACCTCCACCTCTACCTCCACCTCTACCCCCGCCTCCATCTCTACCTACCCCCACCTCCACATCCATCTCTACCTCTACCTATACCCCCACCTCCACCTCCACCTCTACCCCCACCTCTACCTCCTCCTCCACCTCCACCTCTACCGCCACCGCTACGTCAACCTCCACCTCTACCCCCACCTCTACCTCCATCTCCTCCTCCACCTCCACCTCTACCCCACCTCCACCTCTACCCCCATATCTACCTCCACCTATACCTCCACCTCTACCCCAACCTCTACCTACACCTCCACATCCACCTCCATCTCTACCTCCACCTCTACCTTCACCTCCACCTCTACCCCCACCTCCACCTCTACCTCCACCTCTGCCCCCACCTCCACCTCTACCTCCACCTCCACCACTACCCCCACCTCTATCTCTACCTCCTCCTCCACCTCTACCTCATCTCCACCTCTACCTACACCTCCACCTCTACCCCCACCTACACCTATACCTCCACCTCCATCTCTACCTCCACCTCCATCTCTACCTCCATCTCTACTTCCACCTCCACCTCTACCTTATCTCCACCTCCACCTCTATCTATACGTCCACCTCTACCTATACCTCCACCTCCACCTCCACCTCCAACTCATCTCCACCTCCACCTCTACCTATACCGCCAACTCTACCTCCACCTCTACCTCCACCTCCACCTATACCTCATCTTCATCTCCACCTCAACCTATACCTCCACCTCTACCTATACCTCTACCTCCACCTCTACCTCTACCTCCACCTCTACCCCACCTCTACCTCTACCCCACCTCTACCTATACCTCCACCTCTACCCCCACCTCTACCTATACCTCCACCTCCACCTCTACCCCCACCTCCACCTCTACCCCCACCTCCACCTCTACCTCCATCTCTACCTCCACCTATACCTCCACCTATAACTCTACCTCCACCACTACATCCACCTCCACCTATTCCTCCACCTCCACCTATATCTCTACCTCTACCAAGTTTGCTTCCATTGTTCTGAAAACACAGGAGTACTCACCTGTGGCCTTTTGATCCATACCAAAGGTCTGATTACAAAGTGAACATTTACGTAATTTACGTAATTAGTGTTTGCACATGTGAAGAGTGAAAGTGATCAATTCGTAATTGAGCTTAGCTTGTGCTTGTAAATGTACTGTATAGCTCTGGATGGATGAGCTCAGGCCCAGGGGTCTGTAACATCTTAGAGCTCAATGTGTTGAGATGATATGTAATCCATTAAGATTAGTGGGGATGTGTCGGGCAGAGTTCATTCAGAACAGCAGTTAGAGGGGATATCTGTATTGAGTGTGTCGGGCAGAGTTCATTCAGAACAGCAGTTAGAGGGGATATCTGTATTGAGTGTGTCGGGCAGAGTTAATTCAGAACAGCAGTTAGAGGGGATATCTGTATTGAGTGTGTCGGGCAGAGTTCATTCAGAACAGCAGTTAGAAGGGATATCTGTATTGAGTGTGTCGGGCAGAGTTCATTCAGAACAGCAGTTAGAAGGGATATCTGTATTGAGTGTGTCGGGCAGAGTTCATTCAGAACAGCAGTTAGAGGGGATATCTGTATTGAGTGTGTCGGGCAGAGTTCATTCAGAACAGCAGTTAGAGGGGATATCTGTATTGAGTGTGTCGGGCAGAGTTCATTCAGAACAGCAGTTAGAGGGGATATCTGTATTGAGTGTGTCGGGCAGAGTTCATTCAGAACAGCAGTTAGAGGGGATATCTGTATTGAGTGTGTCGGGCAGAGTTAATTCAGAACAGCAGTTAGAGGGGATATCTGTATTGAGTGTGTCGGGCAGAGTTCATTCAGAACAGCAGTTAGAAGGGATATCTGTATTGAGTGTGTCGGGCAGAGTTCATTCAGAACAGCAGTTAGAGGGGATATCTGTATTGAGTGTGTCGGGCAGAGTTCATTCAGAACAGCAGTTAGAGGGGATATCTGTATTGAGTGTGTCGGGCAGAGTTCATTCAGAACAGCAGTTTAGAGGGGATATCTGTATTGAGTGTGTCGGGCAGAGTTCATTCAGAACAGCAGTTAGAGGGGATATCTGTATTGAGTGTGTCGGGCAGAGTTCATTCAGAACAGCAGTTAGAGGGGATATCTGTATTGAGTGTGTCGGGCAGAGTTCATTCAGAACAGCAGTTTAGAGGGGATATCTGTATTGAGTGTGTCGGGCAGAGTTCATTCAGAACAGCAGTTAGAAGGGATATCTGTATTGAGTGTGTCGGGCAGAGTTCATTCAGAGCACTGTAAAAACACTGTAAAACCCCTGTAAAAGCACTGTAAATAATCTGTAAAACCCCTGTAAAAGCACTGTAAAATCCCTGTAAAAGCACTGTAAAAGCACTGTAAATACACTGTAAAACCCCTGTAAAAGCACTGTAAATACACTGTAAAACCCCTGTAAAAGCACTGTAAATGCACTGTAAAACCCCTGTAAAAGCACTGTAAATACACTGTAAAACCCCTGTAAAAGCACTGTAAATGCACTGTAAATACACTGTAAACCCCCTGTAAAAGCACTGTAAAAGCACTGTAAAACCCCTGTAAAAGCCCTTTAAACGCACTGTAAATACACTGTAAAACCACTGTAAAAGCACTGTAAAACCCCTGTAAAAGCACTGTAAATACACTGTAAAACCACTGTAAAAGTACTGTAAAAGCATTGTTTAATGTAGACTTACAAGCAGTAAAGAAGAGAGTTGTGTAGTTTGATTAGCTGTATCTGTATCTGATCAGCCTTCATATAGTCATTTGGAGAAAAGCTTTATTATCCTGTGTGTGTGTGTGTGTGTGTGTGTGTGTGTGTGTGTGTGTGTGTGTGTGTGTGTGTGTGTGTGTGTGTGTGTGTGTGTGTGTGTGTGTGTGTGTGTGTGTGTGTGTGTGTGTGTGTGCATTTCTACCCTGTACTCATGATGTTCCTGTGCTCTTTTCCAGGGGCTTGCTGGAGGTGCTGGCATGGGGGGCTTTCCTGGCCTAAGGGTGAGTATCACACAACATTACATTACACACCATGTTTTAATTCATCTGTTGTGTTTTTATCAAGATCCAACGTTTTTAGCTTTATGACATTGTGCGTTTAGTGTTGTAGAGGTTGACTACAGTAGGATCTTACCACTGACTTGTGTAGTGTACATTCATTCATTTTCTCATTCATTCATTCTGGTATGTTTGATTTTGATGCTGTTCAGGGAAGATGGGATGCAGTAGGGCTGATGCTGTTGATTACTCCCTACAGTACATACAGTCTATTATAAACACATCAAGCTAAACCTATTTGTCTGTAGATTAGATGTTTTGGATACTGGGAGAGTTAAATGTTTGATGAATGGGGAATCTGCTCTGACTTGCTTTAATAAATGGAAATATCTAGCTAGTGCCAGTGCTTTCAGGCACCATGCAAATTCTCCAGCAGAGGTCATTTGTTTTGAATGTTTGGCCATGGAAACCCATTTCATGAAGCTTCCGACAAACAGTTATTGTGCTGTACGTGTACTTTACATGGACTACTGTGTCGGTATCCTACAAATGTAGCCTCCAATTTCTGTCACAGCTGGATTAGAGCTGGCTGCTTTTCCCCAGCAGCCTGACCTGACCATGTCCAGTCATGTCCTGTCCTGTCCAGAGAGAAGAGGTTGATTTGTAGGGATAGGTCAGAGTCATTCATCTGAGTCAAATCAGAAACCTGGGGGGCCGGGGGCCATGCTGCCTGGCGGGCATCTTGTAACAGTAGTGAGAGTTTCCTCAGCTATAATCACAGCAGCCGGCCGTAACTCAACCTCTACACCGTAACTTAACTGTAAATTGACTTGACTACTGTTACAAGATGCCCCAAGATACCTCTTCTCTCTGGACAGGACAGGACATGACTGGACATGGTCAGGTCAGGCTGCTGGGGAAAAGCAGCCAGCTCTAATCCAGCTGTGACAGAAATTGGAGGCTACATTTGTAGGATACCGACACAGTAGTCCATGTAAAGTACACGTACAGCACAATAACTGTTTGTCGGAAGCTTCATGAAATGGGTTTCCATGGCCAAACAGCCAAACACAAGCCTTAGATCACCGTGCGCAATGGCAAGCGTCGGCTGTAGTGGTGTAAAATTTGCGGCAATTGGACTCTGGAGCAGTGGAAACGCATTCTCAGGAGTAATGAATCACGCTTCACCATCTGGCAGGCCGACAGACAAATCTGGATTTGGCAGATGCCAGGAGAACGCTATCTGCTCAAATGCATAGTGCCAACTGTAAAGTTTGGTGGTGAGGAATAATGGTCTGGGCTGTTTTTCATGGATTCTTGCAAGTCCCCGTAATTCCAGTGAAAGGAAATCTTAATGCTATAGCATACAATGACATTCTAGACGATTCTGTGCCAACTTTGTTCCAAGCCTAATTACCCAACACCAATGCCCGACCTCACTAATGCTCTTATGGGTGAATGGACTCAAGCCCCCTCAGCAATGTTCCAACATCTAGTGGAAAGCCTTCCCAGAAGAATGGAGGCTGTGATAGCAGCAAAGGCGGGACCAACTCCATATTAATGCCCATGACATTGGAATGAGATGTTCAACTTTATTGTAAGAGCAGGTACTTTACATTAAATATCTCTCAAAGATGATCTTGTGAATAACAGCGCTAGACTAGGAAGCTCAAAGTCCACAATGTCTCCCTGTCTGAAATCAGACAGATGAATGGATCATTACTTTAAAAGGCCTAATGTAGTCATCGTTAATGGTTTATAAGGCCTACATTTGAAGTCTGAAGTTTAGGTACACTTAGGTCGGAGTCATTAAAACTCATTTTTCAACCACTCCACAAATTTCTTGTTAACAAACTATAGTTTTGGTAAGTAGGTTAGGACATCTACTTTGTGCATGACACAAGTCATTTTTCCAACAATTGTTTACAGACAGATTATTTCACTTATAATTCACTGTATCACAATTCCAGTTGGTCAGACACTTACATACACTAAGTTGACTGTGCCTTTAAACAGCTTGGAAAGTTACAGAAAATAATGTCATGGCTTTAGAAGTGTCTGATAGGCTAATTGACATCATGTGGGTCAATTGGAGGTGTACCTGTGGATTTATTTCAAGGCCTACCTTCAAACTCAGTGCCTCTTTGCTTGGCATCATGGGAAAATCAAAAGAAATCATACACCATGGGTCCACACAGCCTTCATACTGCTCAGGAAGGAGACGCGTTCTGTCTCCTAGAGATGAACGCACTTTGGTGCGAAAAGTGCAAATCAATCCCAGAACAACAGCAAAGAACCTTGTGAAGATGCTGGAGGAAACAGGTACAAAATGATCTATATCCACAGTAAAAATGAGTCCTATATCGACATAACCTGAAAGGCCGCTCAGCAAGGAAGAAGCCACTGCTCCAAAACCGCCATAAAAAAGCCAGACTACGGTTTGCAACTGCACATGGAGACAAAGATCGTACTTTTTGGAGAAATGTCATCTGGTCTGATGAAACACAAATAGAACTGTTTGGCCATAATGACCATCGTTATGTTTGGAGGGAAAAGGGGGAGGCTTGCAATCCGAAGAACACCATCCCAACCGTGAAGCACGGGGGTGGCAGCATCATGTTGTGGGGGTGCTTTGCTGCTGGAGGGACTGGTGCACTTCACAAAATAGATGGCATTATGAGGACGGAAAATTATGTGGATATATTGCAGCAACATCTTAAGACATCAGTCAGGAAGTTAAAGCTTGGTCGCAAATGGCTCTTCCAAATGGACAATGACACCAAGCATACTTCCAAAGTTGTGGTAAAATGGTTTAAGGACAGCAAAATAAAGGAATTGGAGTGGCCATCACAAAGCCCTGACTTCAATCCCATAGAAAATTTGTGGGCAGAACTGAAAAAGCGCGTGCGAGCAAAGAGGCCTACAAACCTGACGCAGTTATACCAGCTCTGTAAGGAGGATTGGGCCAAAATTCACCCAACTTATTGTGGGAAGCTTGTGGAAGGCTACCCAAAATGTTTGACCGAAGTTAAACAATTTAAAGGCAATGCTACAATATACTAATTGAGCGTATGTAAACTTCTGACCCACTGGGAATGTGATGAAAGAAGTAAATGCTGAAATAAATCTTTGTCTCTACTATTATTCTGACGTTTCACATTCTTAAAATAAAGTGGTGATCCTAACTGACCTAAGACGGAATTTTTACTAGGATTAAATGTCAGGAATTGTGAAAAACTGAGTTTAAATGTATTTGGCTAAGGTGTATGTAAACTTCCGACTTCAACTGCTTACAAATACTCTACGAATGGTCTATAAAGCCTTATAGAGCATTATAGGTGGTTTGTTTAAATGATGACCATAGTGTGCCTACAATAATGGCTGTCAGTACTGGGCTCTGTTACATCAGACACTTTGCCCCAGAGAAAGTAGGTCCCACTGCAGAGACAAATATGAATTCAGCTCTATGAATGTGGGACACTTCCGTCACGCTGGTTTTGGAATCACATATCCTCCAGCCATCATGAATGGGAGAGGAACCCGGCTAGTGTGGCCGTGGTGACCGATTCCTCATGTCACCCTGTCTGCGCCCCGCCCTGTGAGGAAGTCTTTTAAATTCACATTTCAAACAAATTGGTGGCATCTCCTCATGTGATTGATATCCATTTCTCTAACCTCGCCACCACCCCCCACTTCAACCTCACCCCAACCTTATGCAGGATGCAGAGAGAGAGACAGACAGGAGACAGACATGCAGGCCAGACCCTGTCTAGCCTCCATTCTTTCCTCATGCCTCCTGTTCTGTGCTCTGTTCCAAAACTCTTCTTGTTGCTGCATATTTTTTCCTAGATTTTTACTTGAAGCGTTGTGACCTAATTCTGGAGAGCTTCTTTATAAACAAAGTCGTGACAGTGAGCCTGAATGCTGCTAGATTCTAAAGTTCAGCCATGAGGATCAGGTCTGCTTGGTGTTTGACAGACAGACTTGGTTGTCTTGTGTGGTTTGGTCTGCCATCCATTGTGTTTCATTCTTTACTGATTGTCATGGTTTAATGATCCTTGTGATGGGAGAATGCACAGCTGGTGCAAGAACTGGGGAACTATTTCTCATGTGGCCTCTGACCGTAAGATGAGTTGTAAGGAAAAATAGTTATTTCAAACAAACTACTGACAGCCTACACTATGTCTGGTGAAATAACTGGAGAATGAATCCTCAGCTGCGCTTATCTGTTATTCTGTAGTCTCCATAAATACAACAGATGATTTAACAAACCACTCCATGTTTTACAACTGCTTTCACTAGTTGATCCTCGGCTGATCTTATAGTAATGTTCTACGTAGTCTTCATACAAGTCATGATTTACCAAGGTACTCCTCATGTTTTACAATGTGAACAACCCTAAATGGTTTCCGTGACAGCGGCTGATGGAATTTGTTGTAGAGGTTAAGCAGCAGGAGGCGGAGGTCTCTGTTCAGGTGTACAGGCTGGCTCTGATGAGGGGGTGCTGGTGACAGTCCCCTCAAAGCACAGTAATGGGAAACAGACCCACACCAGTACACATGGAACAAATGGAACCACTTATAGAACTGACCCTCTGTCCCACGCTACACTTACACAGATAACCTGCTACATCAGTCTGCCGAATGGGAGAGAGGGCACACAACATAATCATAATCTTCCTCATCATAAGTAACAAAGTCAATGTAATTACAATGATTAGAACTATTATTATAATAATAATTAATCATGAACCGTGCGTTGCTAAAGAACATACAGTACAGTAGGTGTCTCTTTAACTGCCTGCCTGCAATAGAAGACTCCTTGTTCAGCAGCACAGTGTCCGGTCACTCCTACCATCTCCGTGTCGCAGCTAATTAGATGTGATGTTCCTGTCCTGCGTCTGCTCACATGGGCGGCCTAACCCCAAACGGACGCTTTAGTGTCAGCACAGGAACAGCTTGGAAGTCATCATTGCTAGTGTTGGCTCACAGGAATTCACGTGTCAAAATAATCCTCTGAAACACGTCCTTCAAAATCTGTCCCCATAAAACAGAGCATGTATAATATACACTGTATACTTCGTGTGTGTGTGTGTGTGTGTGTGTGTGTGTGTGTGTGTGTGTGTGTGTGTGTGTGTGTGTGTGTGTGTGTATATTGTATCTTATCCTACTGCTCCTTCTCTCTACAGGGAGACCCAGGGCCTGAGGGACAGCGAGGACTGACTGGCATAGTGGGAACTATGGTAACTACAGACCCTCCTCTCTCCCCTCTCCTTCTCTCTCCTCCTCTCCTTTCCTCTCCTTTCCTCTCCTCTCTCTTCCTCTCCTTTCCTCTCCTCCTCTCTCCTTTCTCCTCTCCTCCTCTATCCTCTCCTCTTCTATCCTCTCCTCCTCTCTCCTTTCCTCTCCTCCTCACTCCTCTCCTCAACTCCTCTCTCCTCCCCTCTCCTCTCCTATCCTCATCTATACTCTCCTCTCTTCTCTTCTCCTCGCTCCTCTCCTATCCTCCCCTCCTCTGTACTCTCCTCTCCTTCTCTCTCCTCTCCTCTCCTATCCTCCTCTCTCATCTCCTCTCTTCCTCTCTCCTTTTCTTTCCTCCTCTCCTCTCCTCTCCTCTCCTCTCCTCTCCTCTCCTCTCCTCTCCTCTCCTCTCCTCTCCTCTCCCTCCTCTCCTCTCCTCTCCTCTCCTCTCCTCTCCTCTCCTCTCCTCTCCTCCTTGCACCTCTCCTATCCTCTCCTCCTCTTTCCTTTCCTCTTCTCTCCTCTTCTCTTCTCTCCTCTTATTCTCTCCTCTCCTGTAAGTCATTTCTTATATCGGCCCCTGTATCTTCCTCTGTCTGTCCCTTTTTCAAAATGCCTGCCACTGAGGAGTCCCTCCTCTCTTGTTCTCTCTCTGACAGGGCCTGGCGGGAAAAGCGGGGCTGCCTGGATTGAAAGGTGATAAGGTGATCTAAATATTTATATTATTGTAGTGTATCTGGGAATGTCCTAGCCCAATGTGTGTATGAGTGGGGTGTGTGTCCAGTACATGGGGAGGATGATGGGATAGGGTGGGAGTAGCTGAACAGAGGAATGATGATTTGATATACAGTACCAGTCAAAAGTTTGGACACACCTACTATGAAAACTATGAAATAACACATATGGAATCATGTAGTAAACAAAAAAGTGTTGAACAAATCTAAATATATTTGAGATTTGAGATTCTTCAAAGTAGCCAGCCTTTGCCTTCATGACAGCTTTGCACACTCTTGGCATTCTCTCAACCACCTTCATGAGATAGTCACCTGGAATACATTTCATTTCAATCAATCAATCAATCAAATGTATTTATAAATCCCTTTTTACATCAGCCGATGTCACAAAGTGCTATACAGAAACCCAATTAACAGGTGTGCCTTGTTAAAAGTTAATTTGTGTAACTTCTTTCATTTCTTTAATGCGTTTAGCCAATCAGTTGTGTTGTGACAAGGTAGGTGTGGTATACAGAAGATAGCCCTATTAAGTAAAAGACCATGTTCATATTATGGCAAGAACAGCTCAAATAAGCAAAGAGAAATGACAGTCCATCATTACTTCTAGACATGAAGGTCAGTCAATCCGGAAAATGTCAAGAACGTTGAACGTTTCTTCAAGTGTAGTCGCAAAAACCATCAAGCGCTATGATGAAACTGGCACTTATGAGGACCGCCACATGAATGGAAGACCCAGAGTTACCTGTGCTGCAGAGGATAAGTTTATTAGAATTACCAGCCTCATAAATTGCAGCCCAAATAAATGCTTCACAGAGTTTAAGTAACAAACACATCTTAACATCAAGTCTTCAGAGAAGACTGAGCGAATCAGGCCTTCATGGTTGAATTGCTGCAAAGAAACCACTACTAAAGGATACCAATAACAAGAAGAGAC
This sequence comes from Oncorhynchus clarkii lewisi, assembly GCF_045791955.1. Classification (NCBI taxonomy): domain Eukaryota; kingdom Metazoa; phylum Chordata; class Actinopteri; order Salmoniformes; family Salmonidae; genus Oncorhynchus; species Oncorhynchus clarkii. The sequence continues at coordinate 82,741,350 of NC_092151.1, read as the reverse complement.
TTGCTTGGGCCAAGAAACACGAGCAATGGACATTAAACTGGTAAAAATCTGTCCTTTGGACTGATGAGTCCAAATTAGAAATTTTTGGTTCCAACTGCCATGTCTTTGTGAGACGCAGGGTAAGTAAACAGATGATCTCCGCATGTGTGATTCCCACTGTGAAGCATGGAGGAGGAGGTGTGATGGTATGGGGGTGCTTTGCTGGTGACACTGTCTGTGATTTATTTAGAATTCAAGGCACACTTAACCAGCATGACTACCAAAGCATTCTGCAGTGACACGCCATCCCACCTGGTTTGCGCTTAGTGGGACATTAATTTATTTTTCAACAGGACAATGACCCAACCCACCTCCAGGCTGTGTAAGGGCTATTTGACCAATAAGGAGAGTGATGGAGTGTTGCATCAGATGACCTGGCCTCCACAATCACCCGACCTCAACCCAATTGAGATGGTTTGGGATGAATTGGACCGCAGAGTGAAGGAAAAGCAGCAAACAAGTGCTCAGCATATGTGGGAACTCCTTCAAAACTGTTGGAAAATCATTCTAGGTGAAACTGGTTTAGAGAATGCCAAGAGTGTGCACAGCTGTCATCAAGGCAAATGGTGACTACTTTGAAGAATCTCAAATATAAAATATATTTAGATTTGTTTAACACGTTTTTGGGTGCTATGTGATTCCATATGTGTTATTTCATAGTGTTGATAGTGTCTACAATAGTGTCTACACTATTATTCTACAATGTAGAAAATAGTAAAAATAAAGAACAACCCTTGAATGAGTAGGTGTGTCCAAACTTTTGACTGCTAATGTACATGTCAGTAGTCAATGTACAGTAGCTGTTACTATGAGAAATATAAATGTGTTGTGTAAATTCTTGCTAATTGTTTCCCCATTCCAGCTCTGTAGTACAACTGTCTGAGTTTGTTTTACTTTCCTAACAATTACACAGTTCCTCCATCAAACTGTTAGTCTTGAATGCTGCTTAACTATTGAGTGATACATCTCCTATGGGATGGGTTCGATAGAAACATGTCACTTATAATCCCTGGACAGGGGTGGGGAAACTGTGTGTCCTCCTCAGTGTGATTGTATGGTTGTGTTGTTAACGCTGTCCTCTGATGTAAGCAGGGTGGTTGTATTATATCTCTTGTGACGCTGTAACATTCAGGGCGAACCTGGACTAAGGGGTGAACCGGGAGAGATGGGTTACCAAGGTGACAAGGTAGGACCACAACACATTTCCCATCAGTCTGAATAACTCATTGATTTGTTTTTATCATGAGCAGGACATTCTCCAGATGCATCATAAGGGTCTTTACTCAGTCAACACGGCTGTGATGCTAGTTTCAAACACATACTGTATGCAGTGCTGTAGCCAACTCTTAGCATACCATACATGCATAGCAGATGTATAGGCAACGATAGAAGGCTAGGGTTGGGTTCAGCACATGCAATAGGGATATGAAGCTACTATACGTTGATGATCAATACTCATACAGATGGAGATGATAAAACTCAGCTCTGCTTATCAGAGAGCTGACAGTTAGACTAAACACTCAGGTCACACACACACACACACACACACACACACACACCCACACACACCCGTACGCATGCACGCACACACACCCGCGCACACACACACACACACACCCTTATGCACGCACACACACACACACACACACACACACACACACACACACCTGCACGCACACACACACACACACCCACACATACACCCTTATGCACGCACACACACACACACACACCCTTACGCATGCACGCACACACACACACCCGCACGCATACGCGCACACACACACCCGTACGCATGCACGCACACACACCCGCGCACACCCGCGGACACACACACACCCACACACACACAAAAGAGAGTGATATAATGAGTGATGGAGAGACTAGGAGAATAAACAAGTGTTTTTCTGTTTGTACTCCCAGGGTGCTGCTGGCTTGTCTGGACCTCCTGGACTCCGTGGGAAACCAGGTCCTCCTGTACGTACTGTGTGTGTGTCGTGTGTATGTGTGTGTATATGTATATGTGTTTCTCATTTTAACCCATTAGACTGGCACTTCATTCATGGAATAACTCCAGTAAACACCCTGTACCTTTTAGACTTTAAATACCTGCACTTTGTTACTGACAGCCCATATACTGTAGCTGCCTGAAACTAAACCATCCTGCAGGAAAACAGGACAAATTCACGCGACATATTTATTACACCTGTGTGTGGGTCTCTTTTTGTGTATAGAAAATACAGTCCGTAATGTGATCAACCATAGAATTAAAGTCTATAGACGCCAGGCAGTCAGTCCCTGTAACATCACATGAAGACTATATGAATATTGGTTTTGACAACACAATACCAACCACACACAGCTTGCCTGCCTCCTTAGAAACACTGGCAACTGTCAAATAGAGTGAAGTCTCACTACTGACGCTTTGAGTGCCAAGTCTTTATCTACCTCATGCTGTTTGTGTATATAATATACAGTACGTTATGCATGTGTGTGTGGGTGTCTGTTTGTGTATATAATATACAGTACGTTATGTATGTGTGGCTGTCTGTTTGTGTATATAATATACAGTACGTTATGTATGTGTGTGTGGCTGTCTGTTTGTATATATAATATACAGTACGTTATGTATGTGTGGCTGTCTGTTTGTGTATATAATATACAGTACGTTATGAATGTGTGTGTGGGTGTCTGTTTGTGTATATAATATACAGTACGTTATGTATGTGTGGCTGTCTGTTTGTGTATATAATATACAGTACGTTATGTATGTGTGTGTGGCTGTCTGTTTGTATATATAATATACAGTACGTTATGAATGTGTGGCTGTCTGTTTGTATATATAATATACAGTACGTTATGCATGTGTGTGTGGGTGTCTGTTTGTGTATATAATATACAGTACGTTATGCATGTGTGTGTGGCTGTCTGTTTGTGTATATAATATACAGTACTTTATGTGTGTGTGAGTGTCTGTTTGTGTATATAATATACAGTACGTTATGTGTGTGTGGCTGTCTGTTTGTATATATAATATACAGTACGTTATGCATGTGTGAGTGTCTGTTTGTGTATATAATATACAGTACGTTATGTGTGTGTGAGTGTCTGTTTGTGTATATAATATACAGTACGTTATGTGTGTGTGGCTGTCTGTTTGTATATATAATATACAGTACGTTATGCATGTGTGGCTGTCTGTTTGTGTATATAATATACAGTACGTTATGTGTGTGTGAGTGTCTGTTTGTGTATATAATATACAGTACGTTATGTGTGTGTGGCTGTCTGTTTGTAAATATAATATACAGTACGTTATGCATGTGTGGCTGTCTGTTTGTGTATATAATATACAGTACGTTATGTATGTGTGTGTGGCTGTCTGTTTGTATATATAATATACAGTACGTTATGTATGTGTGTGTGGCTGTCTGTTTGTATATATAATATACAGTACGTTATGCATGTGTGTGTGGGTGTCTGTTTGTGTACATAATATACAGTACGTTATGAATGTGTGTGTGAGTGTCTGTTTGTGTACATAATATACAGTACGTTATGAATGTGTGTGTGGGTGTCTGTTTGTATATATAATATACAGTACGTTATGTATGTGTGTGTGGGTGTCTGTTTGTATATATAATATACAGTACGTTATGCATGTGTGTGTGGGTGTCTGTTTGTATATATAATATACAGTACGTTATGCATGTGTGGCTGTCTGTTTGTGTATATAATATACAGTACGTTATGTATGTGTGTGTAGCTGTCTGTTTGTGTATATAATATACAGTACGTTATGTATGTGTGGCTGTCTGTTTGTATATATAATATACAGTACGTTATGTATGTGTGTGTAGCTGTCTGTTTGTATATATAATATACAGTACGTTATGTATGTGTGTGTGGGTGTCTGTTTGTATATATAATATACAGTACGTTATGTATGTGTGGCTGTCTGTTTGTGTATATAATATACAGTACTTTATGTATGTGTGGCTGTCTGTTTGTATATATAATATACAGTACGTTATGTATGTGTGTGTGGGTGTCTGTTTGTGTATATAATATACAGTACGTTATGCATGTGTGTGTGAGTGTCTGTTTGTATATATAATATACAGTACGTTATG